>NW_021636518.1:0-32159 GCF_004799145.2 Neltuma alba
CATTCTAATCTTCAGATGAGACAGCAAATTTCATATTTTGGCATAGAAGAAACAGATGAGCCCCAACCTTGAAAGCTGAAGCTTTGTCATGTTTAATGTTATATTGGACACTCATCAAATATGACACTTCAAATTGTATTCAGAGGTGCTAAAGAAATGATTTCGATAAAAAGTATATGCATGAATGAGTAAATATTGATAAAACCATTAACCACTCAATTTTTGATAGACTATTCAACCAATAACCCATCAGTTAGGTAGCTAACTTGTATATAAAGTGAATACTAAACTGCACCATAAAGTTGTACCTAGTTGACACGGCTTTACATGATTTAGGATCTATGCAAGATAAAAATCCTCACTTTTCCACTGAGTGAGCAGAAGGTTGAAGTAAATGACCTCAAAATGCACTTAAAAAGCAGTCCCCCTCCAACTGCAAGCATCTCATCCAGTTTTAAGACGCAGTAGCAATAGGAATACCAAGAGTAGAAACTGCCAGTGGTTTTAATTTAAGCACCTCAGCTGCCGGTTCAGTTAAAAGTTTAGTCTACTGTTATTGCCTGAGATCTCTATAGGTAACAGGATTGAGCCCCTTCAAAACTAAAAATATGTGGGCACTTCAAAAGCATGTAAGCAAAATTACAAAAGCATAAATAAAAATCTTCCCAAAACTAAAACTCGATGGAAAACAATAGTTCCTCTCAAAAAGAAAAAAAACCAAACAACCACATTGCTCAATCCGCCACATACCAATTTTCTATTACTGAGAGAAGTTTTCAAACAAAATGGGAACGGAAAACATTATGAAGTTATGATGAATTCACACGGAAAAAATTCCTTTCATATTTTCATTGCCAGTAAAGCATAAACAAATCATCCATCCTTAATCCAGTTTTGCAACTTTTGTAACGTCCATATCTAGCATCCCCCTCCAGTTGTGCAAGTTGGTAACCTCACCATCTAACATCCTCATTACGAAATTACAGAAGACAGAATAATGTGGCTCAATACTTCGTTTCTAGTTTATACAACAGCAGATCCATACAAGACAGAGAATCCAATCTTAGCAATTCAGTTTTCCACATTAAATAGAGTTCTAAATTAACATAGATTAATTCATCTCAATAATTTCTTTCTCACTCAGCAGACACTGGGTCTTAGAAGAGAAAGAAAATGCAGCATAACAACGAAAATAATAAGCTTGTCCAATGCAGCATTTACACTACAGATTTTTTACCCGCAAGTGTAACCCAGAATAAGATTAAATGCCTATTATAACAAACATAGCACTAAAGTAAATATGCAAAAATTAGGTGAATGGTATGATGACAAACTAGCCCATTCCCAGATAAACTTTAGATTCAACTGGGGTGCAAAGCTTTTCGTACAACATAAATAAATCAAATTCATAAGGAACAAATAGAAGTCAGCATCTGTACTTAGAACTTCTTTCATCTGGATTCCCACTAGCCATCAAGATAACACATTCTATTCTGGATCACATTCTGCTGTAAGTTAGAATTACCACCAGAAGACAGGAGGAAGATATGAAACATTTACCAATAACAGAATCAAGATAAGCACAAAGATGTGATCGAGGGCTGAGGGCAGTTTTTTCTCCTTGGATTTCCTCAGTCGTCCAACTCAAATGGCATGGTATTGTGCTAATGAGTGTGGACATGTGGGGTTCGTCAATCTATGTCTAGATTCAAAAGACCAACCCAGAGCCTATAAAGGCATTCAATAGTCAAAAGTCTCAAGCCAACACAGAATCCACTTTACCTTTGGAAAGTTGATTACTCTTAGCATGTGAGACCACAAATTTTAGTCAAACTTCAATGGCAAATAAATAAATGAATCTGCCCGTTAAAGCTTCAAATCAAACAGTGAGACAAATAAGCAAATAAACACAACAGATTCATTTGCACAAAGCATCAAACTGTACTTGGTTTTTGGGGTCCAATCACTAGCATATTTCAAGTAAAAATCTCGTGGTGCAATATTTCTCTCCCTTTGTTTAGAAATATAAATAATAATGACGTGTAAGGGGATTAAAGCAGACAGCTCACCCACTGGGATCGGTAACATCCCTCGAAATCTTCATCTTCTTCGTCGTTCCTTTATACAGATCCTCCAGACTGCATGGCAGGTTTCGTTCGATGGGTGCACCTTTCCTTGGCATATTTCCAGAGCCCTCTCCAGCACCACTCCTAAATGAAGTGAATATATCATCGCCGAACATACCACGAGGAAACCCAGAAGCACCAGCTCGACCACCCATATCACCCATTCCACCAAAGGGACTGGAAAACCCAAAGAACTCTGAAAATATATCGTCTGCGCTCCTGGGGTTGAACCGAAACATAGTTGGACCGCCATCAGGACCACCTGAAAATCCGGAACCCGGGGGTGGCACCTGTCCCTTCAATCCCTCCTCACCGTATTGGTCATATACTGCTCGCTTTTGTGGATCACTCAGAACCTGTTTAAAATTCAAAACCCAAGAATTCATACAGACCATACGGTTTCAATTTCCTGAGCAAAGTAGGAACTTCGAGGGATCAAATTTGAGATACTTGAATAGATTTCGAAATTTCCTAATTTAAACAAAATTCCCAATACATTGAGATTGAATTGAGAAAGAGAAGAATGGAATGATAGAAACATACATCGTAAGCCTCGGAGATTTGCTTGAATTTAGCTTCAGCCTCTTTCTTGCTGTTAGGGTTCTTATCAGGGTGCCACTTCATGGCAAGCTTCCGATAGGCTTTCTTGAGATCATCATCTTTGGCATTTCGGTCTACCTGAAGAATCTTGTAGTAGTCGACGCCCATTGCCTCCTCTTTTACTCACTCTCCGTATCTCTGCGTGGCGTGGCCGGAGTGTGCTCCTACTCACCGGTCCGAGGGATAGAAGGCGAAGGACCTCATCGACAGGAAGGTATCAAAATCTGGGCTCTACTGATACATAATAAAGCTATCTCATTGCTCGGCCCAACTTCAAAAATTAAAATTAAAATATCAAACAACATTGAATGTGCTTTTATCATGATTGTTTGATTGTTGACTTCTTGTTATTTATGCTTTTATTATTAAATTAGTTTTTTTTTGGGCCAAATATTATTAAATTAGTTCAAAGAGGATAATAAGTAGTAACAACGTTTTTCTGGCCAACAATCTTTTTAGTTTTTAATAATTTCAGTTTTGAAAATGGATTATTGAAGAGGGAACACCATTACCTGATGATGAAATTTTTTATTCCCTTCAGTTATAAACATAGCATTGTCTTAATTAATTTATAAAATCTAAAAATGTAGCTAAGTTTATTATTTATACTCAATATATAGAGAATATGTACTTTTTCAAAATACTCAAGGAAAAAAAATTAGCATAGGAAATAAGAGAGTATAAGACATTATATTTAGAATTAAGCAAAAATGATCAAATAAATCTTATATTTATAATCAAACCGGGTATGTCTTCAATAAAACAGAGTCATCTGGCGGGAAAAAAATTGAGTCAAAGCAAAAGGCCAAAAATTTTTAAATGTTAGCATGAGAAGATGGAGCAAGAATAAATTGGTGATTTACTTACAACGATAATTATTAATACGAAGTAAATTAACAATAGGAATTATAAATACTTTAACTACACCATAACAAGAGAAATGGTGAATTCAGCCCCAAAAAACGAAAAAACAAGAGAATAGGTGAAAGTTCTCAATAATTTACGAAAATCATAAATTGAAATTAATTGTAAATCAAGTTTTTTGTGGTTTTTGGTGGCAGTTTTTTTTTTCCGCTTTGATATTTATATGCTCTTCCCATTTTTTAAGATATAAAGGCAATTTTGACTTGTTCTTCCTTATTCATAATATTTGATAAATCTTACGGTCACTAGTCTCAACACATTTGGTGTTGGATTCTTTTGTTCTTTTTTGCTTTTAGACTCTATTTATGTTTTCTTCTGCTGGTTTTAGCCGAGGCTTTGCATTCAGAACAAATAAATACAAATAAATAAAATACAGAGAGCCGTATTTATGGGAGAATGACGAGTCTAAAAGCTTGAACCAGTGACAGTTAGATCTTGGAAAATATTTTCTTAAAAAACAAGTTGCAAATGATTCTAACAATTGCAAAAGAATTACTACCTCTGGTTCTTAATATAAGACCTTGTTTGACTTTTATTTTGATCCTAAATATAGACCCAATCTACTTGTCTCTCATATTATATATTTTTTTCCAAAGTAGCACTTCTAACAATGATAGTTCTAGTCAATACACTTGATTGGTAAGGATATTTTAGGAAAGACAACACCTATTTAGGACAAAAAACTAACTCAACTTACTTCCTTAATCTCCTCAAATTAGTCAACTGGCTCTTATAATTAGGACCGGAGGTAGTACATTTGAAACTTCCATGTCTTGTTCACATTGAGACTTCTAAATTTGCAATTTGATGGAGGCTTAACCGTCATTAATTCACTACATAATTGTCATTCTCCCCTTATTTTTCAAGGGCCAGACTGTATCTTTACTCCCAAAAAGAAGACTTGTACAATCAACATGTCATTCCTTCACATTTCCTCAACAAATGGTCATTTCCATTAACTACAATGAGCTGACAAGGAGGACAAAAACAGATGATGATATATATAGCCACACATTAATTGATCTGTGTGGTTCAGCTCTGCACAATTAGTTAGCCTCACGCTGATAATGCTCAGACAGTAAAAATCTTCCTCACTTTCTTGGTCTTCCTACGACAAACAGGGCAAGTCCCATCTGCTTCTGCTATCCTGTAAACATAGATCGGTCATTTCATTTACGACCCACAAGATTCTCCACCAGCTAACTATGAGTACTTTAGTTTCCCATTTATTTGAAATTATATATGTTCACAGACACACGCACAGACACCAAGATGTATTGGGGCAGGCCGAAGAGTGACTCTTTTTTTCTTTTTCCATCAGAAGGGTTTGGACTATATTTCACATTGTGTTTTGGTCTCATCATTTGAACTACCCCCAAATGACTTATAATTAAAACTAATTTCAAGCAAGACAATGAGAGGAGAAAATCATCATCATTCTTAGGTCACAAATCAAAAGTTTGGATTAATGCAGAAGTCATCTGAAATGTGTAGTAAACCGCTTATTTTAATTTTTGTACTAATATCAACTATTGATTTGCGACTAAGATGATTATTTCTTCATCTCAACTCACTTAAAATCACTCTTCACACTGGAGTGATACATAGAAAAATCAATCTATCTAATGTTATCTGGAACATATGTTGAAAGTGCATGAATAGAAGATAGTCTACTCAACAGGATTGTTAATACATAGATTGTTGATGTGTTTGTTGTCGTGTTAAAAACTTGTTTCCTGCAACTTCTGCGGAACGTACATATGTGCCTCATCAAACATGAAAAGAAGCACACTATATTGAAGAGCAAAAGTTTATGAAAATTTCTATGCATGTTAAAAGCCATTTTTTTAAGGAAAAGGCAACCCCATTTATGAGAACTTATGCTTATCGTTAGCTCAGGTGGTTGTTGAATGGTGGGGATTAAAGGAAGGACATCCCAATAAATCGGGGGAGAACAGCCCTTCACTGGCCCCCCCCCCCCCCCCCAAAAAAAAAAAATCTTTTACTACTTTTACCAAACTTGCTTTAGAGACGACTTGACAGTTTTAGCCGGGAAGGCTTTCCCTATGCAGCCTAGATATCACAATATGCAATCTCGCAAGAACGGTAATTTCATCTCTGTTCCCTTTCTTCACGTAAGTTACGTTACTAAGAAAATGTGGAATTTATGTGATGTAACTCAAATGAGTAAGTGGAAATTACTTACCTGTTTCCACATTCAAAACAAGCAACACAGTGTCCACATGGAAGGAAGAAGCAGTTCCTTGGGGCATCAAAGCAAATAGCACAAAGACGCCGGGTATTATTACTGGTTTCACCTTCACCTAAAGACTTTCCATCAACGGAACCTACTGTAAGAAAATCAAGATCCTCCTCATCACGTGACATGGATTCATAAGATGAACCCCAACTTGAAAGATCGTCATCTTTTTGAGAAAGCAAAGGTGCTCTCTGAGTTGCTGTTTCCCCAGCTTGAACTCTTGCCCTGTTTACAAGGGCTTGCTGGAAATTCTCTATTAAGGTGAAGCTCAAATACATCAACAAAGTCATTCCGCCTGTGGTGGAAAAAAAAAAAAAAAAGAATTAGTAACGCATAAATTTGGTCAGGTCTTCAAGTAGTGAATAGGGGACTGAATATGTGAATGAAACGCATACCAATGCCAATAATGTAAGAGGTCCATCTTGGTCCAAAGGACAATCTGACACGCCACTCATCCCTTGAAGTGTTCTAAACCAAAGAAAAGAAATCATAAAACAGTCTGATGCAGAGTGAGAAGACAAAGCTGTAACCTGTAAGTTTTTAATTATGTTAAAATGTAATTCGTTGGAATAATTTAGGGTCTACCTCAAGTAGTTAGGTATATCAATGGGATACTTGGGCCAAGGTATATCTTATCCCACGGTAGAAGGATTAGATTTCCAGAATTTCTATGTGACGTTCACAAAGATTTCGTGTTTGAATTATCTGTTTATCTATAATCAATCCGAAGAAGTCACCTCTTTCTCATGATATATTAAAGAAATTGAAACCTATAGTCAACTGACCTGATAACTTGAACTAGTTAGCCCTTTGCAATATTATGAAGAAATAAACTCCCAAACCATGAGTACAAGCTTCCCAAACATACTTAATACTCCTCCGGTCCTTAATATAGGACCCAATTCTTGAGTTGGTTTTGATCCTAAATATAAGACCCATTTCTCATATTTATCAATTTTCTCTAAATTACCCCTATAGATACTCTCTCAACCATAATTAAGTAGAAGAGGGAGAGGGGGTATTAAGAAAGATGATTATGGTGTTTTAGGAAAAATGTGTCACTTTTCTTATAATTAACCAACTTACCTAACTTCTTTAATCTAATCAAATTTGTTAAATGGGTCTTATATTAAGGACCGGAGGAGTATATGAGAATGGCTGCATTTATTCTATTTGCAGTGACTATATGTTAAAAGTAATCGTACCTGTTGTGAATCAGAAGTTAAAATAGCCGCATTCCCCTCAGGAAAGTAGATATTAACATGACAAGAATTATTTGTCAAAGCACATTTATAGTAAGCTTTGGTTGTATTGTACAAGGAGGATCTTATTCTGATGCTCAATTTGACCTATCAATGATAAGAATGATTCAAGTAAATAGTGATGAACCGGAATGAGGACAGAAGTACCGATACAAGTCGGTCAAAATTGCAATCAATAACCTTATCCAACTATTTTAAGGAGAGAAGCTCCTAGGCATTCTTAGTGAGTCATATCGTTTATACCCTCTTCAATTTTCTTCTTCTTCTTTTTTTGGGGGGGGGGGGGGATATATATATATATAGGTCTCACATTCTCTTACCTCTACTCCGTTATCACGTAAATGTTATGTGGATCAACATTCTATTAGTCATCGTTGCGCTATTACATAAATGAAATGTTGAGAATTTTTACATGATTTGGCTCTATTAGACCAGTTGATCTATCCATGAATGCCATGGTAAAATGAGCGTACGTAAGTTTGTCTAATGTGAAAGGAAAATGTCATCTAGAGGGGGGGGGGGGGAAGAAGCACTTTTATAGACTCATTATCAACGAAGCTAATCCTCTCAATCATTCCTCAGATTCTATCAAGTCAAGCAACCTGAAGAGAAAACCAGAGCTTTGCAGAAATACCTCCACTTCCTCATCCAAATTTCTTGCTATCACGTGATAGCTTGATGAAAAGAATATGTCTTGTGTAATCATGCCCGTTCCTGTAATGAAACAGTAATTGACATAAATATTAAATGCATATTTAAATATAGTGCAATTCCCTGTCACTGTTACCATGGACTTCGTTCCATGAGAGAGTGCTCCCATATGTTAGGTCATCAAGCCACTGGGTCCCATCACCCCCTGCAAGAAAGGGCATTGGAATGTCATGCTCATTGAATTTGTGCTTTCAATTATTTGGGGTAAATGAAATAATATTAACGGGTGACTATACAATTCTAGATCAAAGTCACACATGGGAGTAATGTCTTAAATGCAAAGGTCTTGATGAACAGAGGGTGATGTCATAATTCATATATGACTTTGTCTTGAGAAGAAGTGAAGCCTGAATGAAGTAGAAAGATTTCAGCTAACAAAGTTCAAAAGGAAATCCTATCTGCAAATGCTCATTGGATTTGCTTCAAATGGAATACCTGACTATGAATTTATGATAAAAGTTTTTTTTTTTTTAATGCAAATTGGTCATTCTGAAAGGTACAAACTTTCTAGCAATTTTTCAGTTAGTTGTGTTAGGAAAGCAATTATGTTATTGATAAGCATTGTCATGAAAAAGCAAAGAAAAACCACACAACAATCTCTTATCAAAGGCCTACCTTCAATTATTAATAGATAAATAGAGGAGCTCTCAGAGCTCAGGTGATATGAAATATTCACTTGAGATCCTTTATTCAGGTAATATTTCCATTCCTGGAGAAAATAAGAGAGTATAAGCTTAACAGCAAATATATGAGGGATCAGTAATAAACTTCAGCATCTAAAATCTTAAACACTCCCTTCACTGTTTTCTGACAACTAAAATCAGAACCTTAGTATCATGTTGTGAGAATGAGAGGGTGACAGAGACAACAAACGAGATTACAAGAGAACGAAAACATACTTGCCTTGCTTGTAAAAGATGAAATGGATGCATTATAACTTTCTTCCCAGGTGGTAACAACATCAAGAGATGGAGATCCGTATGTACCATAGAGCATAATTCCTGACTCTGACCCAACCAAGTCTTCTACCTAACGCAAACAAATCCATATTACTTGCCTAGATACCACTAGAAATAAAAGAAGGGTAATTTAATTTCAGAAATTATGGTTTCGTACAAGATCAATCTGCTTCTATAATTAAAATTTGGCATTCAATCCCACCGTGGTCTGTCCATTCACCCCTCAACCATCTAGCAGTTTCTTTCATCCACATTTTATCGAAAATAATCATATGATTATTAAAACAATGAACAGCATAATAGTTACGTATCTGTTTCCCTTCCCTTGTATGTTGAATATCTTCTGCGTATTATAATGCTATTTCTGGGATCAAGCAAATAATTTCAATTCCAAAATGATCTATCCTGCTCGAACTCTAACCCAAATCACTATAGAGGGTTGGGGGGGGGGCCACTGGGGAAAAAGTACCAAATTCCCAGAGAATAAGAAGCAAGGAAAGGAAATATTAGTAAGTAGTAACTAGTGATTGACCTCCATATATTGGACGAATAGAGGGCTGGGTCGGAGAAGAATGGAAGAATTGGGGCTAACCAGTAGGGTCATAGGCCCATAAACTCCCAGAATGATAGTCAGGGAAACTGTAAAAATAAAGCATAAATTCGGCATTAAGCTGAGAAGCTCACAAAGAATACATGGAAATTGTAGATTCTTCAAGAATAATTGAAACCAATTGGAATGGTCAGTACCGAATAACCAAAAGGCCAAGAGTACCACAACACAGGGCCAGGCATCATCCCTGGCAAGCCAAGGCGGAATGGCGAAATCCCAATTGCTTGCTTCAAAGTTGAGCAGCATACGCCGGGGTTGTGCGTCGGACTCAGGCGACTGCAGTGGAGGAGGGCCGATACCGTGTTCCTCTTGTCGGACTTGTGAGGTGCTCGTAGACGAGGAAGCAACGGCGGAAGAAGAAGAAGAAGGAATCGCAGCAGGAGAGTGCTGTGGATCTTGCATTCCGGAAATGTAAAACGAAGAATAGTAAAAGACCGGTGGCGGGAAAGAATGTCCATGGGGATGGAACTCATGGAAGTGAGCATAGGGTTGAGCTTGAGCGGTGGGTCGTTGTGTTGGTGAGAATGTTAGTTGGGAAGAGAAAGTGGCAGTTATGTGTACGGACGGTGCTCGCTTCGCTGAGCTGATCAGCAGATAAGAGAAGAAAAACTAGCCGTGCATTATCAGTATCTCCGAAGAATCAACAAATCAATTTCAAAATTCTCTTCATTTGTTGAAAAATTCCCCACTTCCATCCAATAATCCATCAAATCTATCGTAAATCACGAGTAATGATGAGATTCAAATCTATCTTGACTGTGTTCAATCAAGAAACACATCGACTAGTCCCGGATTACGAGAAAACAACAATATATGATTAACTAAGAAAGGTAATAATACTTTTGACATCTCAAAAATTTAAAATAAGGATCATGGTTCGTTTTTAACGTTTAAGAGGAAAACCAAGCGACCAAAATGCCTTTGTTCACGTACAGCTTGAAAACTAACTGAAAGAGAAAAAGTTAGAAGTTATTTGCGCTGAAAAGAAATTTATTGATCTAAAAAAGGTTTGGGTCTGCTTCAACTAGCATCATCTAGAAGGATATTTCTAGTCTACTATAAATGGTTTTTTTTTTTTAGTATTACAGTTCGTACTCCGCAGAGCTAAACGTATTTTTTGTGTGAGTTTTCTATTTTTAGTTATTGCCCTTTTACCCGTTTGTATTATAAAACTGTTGCCCTTGTTGTCTTTCATAAATACACACTTTGGCCGGAAAAAAAAACCAAATGCACATTTTATCCTATTTATAAATTATTTTTAATAGGATTCACATATACTAAGAAAACATTAACCTTCATGTACTCTTATTTAAAATTTAACAACTTTCTAATTTTATTCTTATTTAATATATATTATATTTCATGTAAACAAAATCAACCGAATAATAAATAATGGGTAAAATTATATATTCATATAAAAAATTTCTCTCAATATCCTATAAGTAGGACTAAAAAAACTTCTCTATGTCATATAAATATGACCAAAGGAGTAAATAAATACACACAAAAGTTGAAAACGTTCGAATCATTTTCAGTTAATATATTTACATATGAGTTAGAGATTTAAGAAAGTTAAGTTGGAAACAATATAAACCGAAAGGTGCATTAAATTATTTTTCAACACAACTTTTAAAATTTTGAACTTAACTTTGGAGATTTTTTTTAGCTCGTATTTTTTTTTTTTAACTTGTATAGCTGTGTGTGAATAGGGGCCTTTTGATCGATGCCTATAAAAAAGTAAATTTTGTAAATTAATTTTTTATTAAATGTCAATGAAAGATGAAGGTCTTGTTGGCAAAAAAATAAATAAATAAAAGATGAACTTCTTAATTGGGATTTTAAAAATTGGAATCTTAAAATGCTACTACCTACAGTGCTTTATATAAAAACTAGTTGACTAACTTGAGTAGATTAAGAAAACTAGTTAAGTTAGTTATTTATAATAAATACGTATTATCTTTCTTAAAATATCATTGTTAATTAAATATATTAGCTAGAACTACTACTATTACAGGGATTATATTAAAATAAATAAATAAAATATATTGATATCTTATATTTAGAATCAAAATAAAAATTAAACTAAAGATGACAGGTAATATTATTCTTTTCCTTTGGTCTCGAGGTGTCATTTCCCATTCGGTTACCTTACCCTTCTGAAATGGGCCTGATGCTGCATATGGCTTATTGGGCAGTTGATGTGCTTCCTAAAACATTCATGGTGGGCTACCTCTTGTGTTTTCAGTGTTCTTTGGGCTGGAATTGTTTTTGTCGAAGAAAAAAAATGAATTCTTATTAAAAAATGTGTTACCATTTAATATTTAATAATGTCTCAAATTAGATTATCTCCAATAGGTTTTGACATTTTTTTTAAACACACATACACATTTTATTCCCTTTTGAAATAAAATGGAAAAATGCACTCCTCCACTTCTTTGCGTAAATACTCAATAACAATTTTACTTAAATTAATAAAATTAGTTAAAATTGATTATTTTTTGTGAAATATCAAAATTTTCCTCGGTAAATATTTATTTATGACTTAAATGCATATTTATATCCCGTTTTATTATTTAAGTTAGTCTTAAGTTGTTAATAAAGTACATTTTAAATAATATTTTTTTAATCAAAACACTTCGATTATGATCTAGGCTGGGAATTATGTTCATTTTTAAAATGAAAAATATTGTATGATTTGCCTTAATGAATAATGAATATTGAAATCTAAATGAAATTTGCATTTGGTGAGAAAGGAGAATGTGATGGAAAATTTTGAACATCACAGAAGAGAAGGGGGTTGTTGGGGGGATTGAGATGGCATTATATGGCTTGTTTTATGCCTTAATAATGCTTGACCCCAATTAACGTTAACGTTAAGAAATCAATAACAACTAATCAGAGATTACAATCAACAAATCTGATATTGGGAGGCTTAGGTTTTTGCCATCTTTCCAGATGCTAGCAGCTTAGGTTGCTCCTCAAAGCAATCCACTCATACAGTGACCTGGTGTGTTTGAAATTACTTTTAAATCTATTTTATATAAGTTGAGACAAAACTTTTCTCATATACTTACCTCGTATTTTGTAAAGTACGATTAAAAGGTTGTTTATATTTACCGAAAAAAAAAAGGTTGTTTATAAATCTTTCTAAATGGACCCAATATTTTCTCCCTATATACCCTAATTTTTAGTTTGGACGGAAAGAAAATAGAGGAAAAAATATTAGAACAGTAAAAAAAAATTATATTTGAAGTTTTTTTAATTAGTATTCTTTTCCCTATTTTTCTTTCATTTTCCCCTCAATCCAACTTAAGTTGAATATAAAAATTAAATAACTAATTTATAAATGTTAAAGAAATTAATTTAGTTAGTTATTTATTTATGAAAAAACTATTTATTGATTCCTTAAGATATGCTCTTTAATTATTACCCTCATTGATAAAAAGTCTTATATTTAAAATTAAAATAAATCTTTTAATTAACCCAATGATGGAGTACATATGTACATGCACACCGTTTAGCCAAAGATATTTGGTTAGCTTTGTAAATTTGTGTGTTGGTGGCAGCACTTCCACTTGGTCCACCCTGTACCGCTACGGCACCACCTCGTTGCCATCCTCCGTCTTTAAGCCATCTGTTTATGACCTTTGGCATCGGACACTGTGAAAATGACGCTTTAAGCTCTTTTCTTCGTTTGGATATTTATGCGCTCTCTTTGGATGATACTCCAACATAATTAACTTACTGCTTGTTTGGAGTGCGGTAGAATCCCTTAAGAGTCCGTTCGGGAAAATAAGAAGAAAGGAAGAGAAAAAAAATTTTAATGAGTCCGATTTAAAAAATTAAAAAAATATGATTATGTTATGAATATTATAATATGTGGATGTCCATATCCTCTTCTTCCTCTTCCTCTTCCTCTCAACTTCATCATCAACTCCTACTACTTCCACTAGGCATTAATCTTCCACTACTCCATTACCTTTCCACTATGCCTTTAATCTTATAACTCCCCCCACTCATATTCATATGGTTTATTGTCCACTATCTATCATTTAAGTACAAATGTAACTTATGTGTGAGACTATGCCTATAAATAAGGCATGTCATTGTATTGTGAAGAAGGTGAAGCAAATAAAGGAATACAATATCATTCTCTCATTTTCTTGTCTACTTCTCTTCTCCAATTTACTTTCATTATTGGTTAATTTCATAACACGTTATCAGCACGAGACTCTACCATCAGAGTTCATGGCTTCTAGTTGATGCACGTTGATGTTTTGTTCGTTGAATGAAGATAGTTTGATCCGAAAGTTTGGTAAGATTTCTCCAATTTATTTAAAGCAAATGATGGTTTTGCATATTAACCATATTGATTCATTGGCAATCAAATATTTTATTTATCATATTGAGATATGAAAATTTTTATTTTTATTTCTTACTTTTCTTATATTTTCATGATTCTACTATCATTATATTCTTGATTTTGTGATTAGATAGCCAGAAGCCACATCACGTTTTGATGATTATTTGATAACAGACTATCTTGTGGTAGTAACAGATGGCATGACAAAATTGTCACAATTTGATAATCTATATCAAAGTCTTGAAGATTGATGGCTAAAAATGAAACGATACAAAAGAACTTTGTAGTTCTGAAAATTTTGTTATAGTCCGGAAGACTAAGATTTAAGAAAATTGATGGTGTGCTATTGAAAGCAAATAATATATTCATAAGAGTAATAAAGAGTATGATCACATTCTATCAGTGGAACTGATAACTAAAAGGACAATAATCTTGGGGCTTGGCTATTGAATCATAACAGCAGAATTAGTAATAGCCCTATGATCAATATGATAAAATTATAAATAACTGTTATAATATGACCTGAAGTCATATAGACAAATATGTATTAGTTCATTGAAAAGCAAATGTTAAAGAAAAATGGTTGTGGAATCAAAAAGACCATATGATATTATAAAAATATCAAAGCTAATTTTAATGCCTGAAGGTAGTAAGTTGTGAAGAAAGATAGATATCCAAAGTATATATAAAAATAAAAAAACATATAAGTATATGCCTAGAAGGCTATATGTATAATGTTTAATTTCTACCAGTCTTTAAATTTATCATGATTTGTGATAAACAAATTGTTATAAGAATTTAATATTGTGATATTGATAAATGTGTTATATAAAACTAAATAGATCAAATAGACCCAAAAGTTACTAGTTATATTTTGTTTATTTATATCTTATTTATATGATATGATTCAATATTAGTTTTGAATATTTTAAATGTATATAGTACGCTGATCAATATTGAAAAGTTTTGAACATTAAGTACTTTACTTTTAAAAGTTCATTTTAAATGTTCTCCATTATTTTTGTGTGTTTTCTATGTGTCTTGTAAGTTAAATCTATGATACTCATAATTATTTGTTATTATGTTAATAATATATTGAAATAGAGTTGTCTTTCATATTCCTCTTAAATTATATAGTTCCTGAAGAACTCGATGTAATAGTATTAATATAGTTCCAGAAGAATTAATATTGATTTTTCTTTATGAGCAAACAAAGTATTGATAGTGAAAAATATGATCCATAGATCTACATCGCAACTTTGGTTTTCCAAAGAGTGTAAATATTATAGTATAATTGGATTAAAGTCCGTAACTATATATAAACTAGGAAGTACTTGAGCTTCCAAGCAAAAGATAGGTTATTGGCTTTAACCTATTTTATGCTAGCAGCTATTTATGAAATATATGAATAAATGAATCATATTTGAATGACTCAATCTTAAGGGGAAAAACTGTTGAAATATAAATATGAGTTGATATTGGATATATTTTTCATATCAATTTCATAAATGGATATCATCAATCATATATTATATTGAAAAGTTTATTATTGGTAACGAAACATGATACAGTAAACCAGAAGTTTACTGATATAATTAGATTTATTGTTGGCATGACTTGTTTGATCATCTTAAACTATATAATTATTGAAGATTATGTATTGATATCCATTGAAGAATCAGAAGATTCTTCTGAATAGCCAACATTTTTAAGAATCCGTATGTGCTGCTTGTTCTCAAAGAAAATTGATTATAAAATATCACTAGTTATGTTTTGTTTTCGAATGGATCACTATATTTCTGGAAATATATATGGGTCCATTTAGAAGCACATAAGCCATACAAGTATTTAATATTTGATAGATGCATCTATATAAAATGGTAAGATGTGTGATTGATATTAATTTGCAACCTGAAGTTTGCAAGATTATTTAGATAAATATTTCCAGACTATGTGATTCCCAAAACTTGATTTCAAAGATGCTAGTGAATTTATATATCAGGCTTTTAATGTTGAAAAGCCTGCTTAACAAATTGATCTAGCAAAATCATTTGTTGATGCCTCCGTGAATAGCTTGATCAATATTTATGAGAACAAATGGAAATTGGCTTTTGGTCAGGAGCAAGATATTTTCCATCTAAAGATTGAAATGTGTAATATTTATTCTTACCAATCCACCATGCACATAGATGTATATTTAAAGAAAGTTGGGACATATGTTGGGTAAGAACCTCCTTCTTCTTGTTTGTTTTTAAATGGAACAAAATAATGTTCCTAAAAGAAGCAAATGGATTTAGGAGACTTATACTACATAATTAGTTGACTGTTATTCGACAAAGTTTTCCTAACATGAGGGGGAGCAATTGAGTAGCTGGAAAAGAGAATGCATGGAATGCATTATTACTATTAAATATAGATCCTCAAATATATTAGTATGGACCAGAAGTTCATCAAAATTGCATTCATGAAATATTACAAAATATTTTACTGACTTGAATGAAAATTTTTAAATCTCTTATTCCAGCTAAAAATGCTCCAATTATTTTGAATATTAAGACATGCCAGAAGCATGAGAGGTTAATCGGTTCCAATATAAATATCTTGAATAAAGAGGAGCATACAACTTAAAGTTGTATTGAGGAGGCATCTACTCTAGAAGAGTGTCAAGACATAACTAATTATAAAACCCCAGAAGAGGTTCAGGTACCTGAAAAGGAAGAAAGAGATCTCAACAAGTTATGTCACAAAAGAAAAAATGGAACCGAAAAGGTAAAGTTGTCGACAATGATTTTCATAAGAATATCACATGATAAAAAGAGGATCTTACGTATAGATCTATCATACAAAGTAGATATAAATTTGGCCAAGAAGAAAAGAAAAAGGGAAAAGATGTGATGAAAATGTTATTTCGATATGTGAAAATGGGCCTGTAGTCCCAACACATATAAAGTTTCTATAGAATATATAGACATTTATGTGAAAATATAGATTTTCACAAATGATTATGATGAGACATATTACTTTGTGGTGGATATCATTTTGCATATTTGAATAGTCTGGCATTATGAAATGTGCCTGCTAGATGACCCCTGGATGAGGATCATTAAATAGTAAAATTTACATGATAATCCTTGAAGGATTCAAAAATATGCCAGGAGCATATATAAGAAAATCTTTCAGTATATAAAATATTATGAAGATTAAAATAATTTCAGTATGTATGATCCATTTTATAGTTTTGAATCAAAATATATGAAATTCCCTAAAGAATTTCACTTGCCAGAAGCATACAATTTAAGTTCTTGAGCATAATGATTAAGTTAAATAAGTTGCCAGAAGCAATCAGGGCGTATATGGTATAACTGACTAAGTAAATATCGGTTGAAGAAATGATATAAAAATGATCCAATTTGCCCATGTATTTTTATGAAAAGATCTGAAAGTGAGTTTGCTATAATTGTTGATGATATTATTAGAACTCCTGAAGAGCTTACAAAATCTATGGATTGCTTAAAGAAAGAATTTGAAATGAAGGGCTTGAAAAGAACAAAGTTTTGCTTCGGATTGGAAATTGAATACTTGAGAAATGAAGATTTTTGTGTATCAAATAATTGATACAAGAAAAGCCTTAAAGGATTTTTATATGGATAAATCATATCCATTATATACTTTGATAGTTGTGAGATTTGTGGAGGTGAATAAAGAACTTTATATATTTTGAGAAGGTGATGAAGAACTACTTGGTCTAGAAGTACCAAATCATAGATCCAGAAGTATTATATCATATCTTATCAGTCATGCATGACATCACATATCATTTGCTGTTAACTTACTGGTAAGATATAGTTCTTTACCAAAGACACTGGAATAGAATTCTAGATTCTTTTCTGATTCACATGTTGATAATTCCAAATGGAGTATTTATCTCACAATATCCAAAAGATGGTGAAAGATATATCCAGCAAATTCATTCAAATAAAAATCTAGCAGATTTGTTCACCAAGTCACTTTCTATTACAATATTTGAAAAGTGTGTTCATGATATCAGATGTCATAGACTCAAGGATATCAATTGATGTCCTCGAGAGGGGGAGTTAATACACGCTGTACTCTTTTTCCCTTGTCTATGGTTTTTTCCCACTGGGTTTTCCTAGCAAGGTTTTTAATGAGGCAGCATCGAATAATGTATCAATGAATGTGTACTCTTTTTCTTCTACTAGGTTTTTATCCCATAGGGTTTTTCCTAGTTGAAGTTTTTTAATGAGGCACATATCTTAGATAATGGACATCCAAGGGGGAGTGTTATGAATATTATAATATGTGGATGTCCATATCCTCTTCTTCCTCTTCCTCTTCCTCTCAACTTCATCATCAACTCCCACTACTTCCACTAGGCATTAATCTTCCACTACTCCATTACCTTTCCACTATGCCTTTAATCTTGTAACTCCCCCCACTCATATTCATATGGTTTATTATCCACTATCTATCATTTAAGTACAAATGTAACTTATGTGTGAGACTATGCCTATAAATAAGGCATGTCATTGTATTGTGAAGGAGGTGAAGCAAGTAAAGGAATACAATATCATTATCTCATTTTCTTGTCTACTTCTCTTCTCCAATTTACTTTCATTATTGGTTAATTTCATAACATATTAAAAAATTTTAAGTAATTTTTATTATTTTTTATATTACTTTTTTTCTTTATTAAAATTTCAAAACCTCATTTTTTAATCTCAATTTTATTTAATTTTCATTAAAAAGTGGGAAATAAAGGAGAGATACGAAAATGATTGATAAATATAGGGAGAGAGAAAAACTTTAATAAGAACAAAATTGAAAATTTTTTTTAATGTAATGCATTTTTTGAGTAAATAGTTGACAGTATCAAAAAAATGGTTGATTGTTTAATTCATAATTTTCATATGGAAAACAAATTTGATTGGAAATGACTTACTCTTCTAGTCATTAATATAATATCTATTTAACTAATTTGATTAGATTAAGGAAGTTAGGCAAATTAGTTAATTATAAACAATATGATATGTTTTTTTTAAAACACTATAATCATCTTCCTTAATATCTCATTTCCCTCTTCTATTTGATTATGGTTAAGAGAATATCCATAATGGTAATTTAGAAAAAATTGATAAATATGAGAAATAGGTCTTATATTTAAGATCAAAATCAATTTAATAATTAGGTTTTATATTAAAAACTAGAAGAATATTATTTATTTATCCATAGTATATGCCGTTGGTGCATGACATTTCCGGTCTAGAATGATCTAAAGAAGTTTCAACACAAAAGAAAAACTCCGTATGCCCCATCCGTTCGTCAACTCTTGCTAGATGTTATTTTGTTCAAACATATC
Organism: Neltuma alba; assembly: GCF_004799145.2. NCBI lineage: Eukaryota > Viridiplantae > Streptophyta > Magnoliopsida > Fabales > Fabaceae > Neltuma > Neltuma alba. The sequence continues at coordinate 19,193 of NW_021636518.1, forward strand.
AAATGTGCTGCCAGCCAAAAAAAGTGAAGAAAACGACAACCGAAAACACGTTAATAGTATTATGATTAGAAGACTGAAAAAATATTCTATAAAGTTAGAAGAACAACCTAAAACTTTAAATAAAATTAAAAGTCTTAATGTATAGTTTTGCAGTTGCATTCTTATTACATGTTACTGGGTTTCATTTGTGATCAAGAATTGAGGATAAAAAATCATCCACAATCAGATTAATAAGTGACAAAAGATTTACACTTCTCAAGCAGCGTGTTAAATTTAAGCTTTATAAATGAAAAAAATGCATTGAAAGAGCTCTTTTGTTTGGGATAAGGGTCAAATGGAAAGCGCACACAAATTAATGCCACTAAATCCCAACCTTCATCAAACTCAGATTAACCAAGAGAACTTGATACCAAATGACTTATAAAGAAATGAAAGATCCTGAAGAGGATAGAATCTCCGCAAAATCTGAGGCACTGACATGGATAACGGACTTGATTGAAGCATTATTAACACCAACATAATCAGCCATCAAATCAGTTCTTTGCAAAATTACCTCATTTCAAAAGTATCCATGAGAATATGTGATCAATGCAAACCTAAAAGAAGAGCTTAATCTTAAAAATTAGTTTACTAAGAGGGCTAACATTCGCAACTCAAAAGTATCCTTCTGAAATGGGCCTGATGCTGCATGTGGCTTATTGGGCCCCTTGATGTGCTTTCTAAAACATTTTCCTCTGCATTTCAAAATGCGGAGAGCAATTAGGACAAGATACTAAAGAGTAAAGAAAGTGAGCCAATTCAAAACCAATTCTTTAGATGGAATATATAGCCTCTTGCACTGATGTAAAAAAAGTCATAAAATCCCAAAATGCCTGATGAAAGGAATACGAGGACTTCAAAAGCCTTCGACACCATGAAAATACTCCTAACATTTCAAGAAAACAAGAAACAACGATGATTTGATGCCCGAGAAAAAAGAAGAAGATGAAGGTACATGACAAATGACAGTAGCAGTGTCCTCGTTAATTGGTACTATAAAGTGGAGTCTTTTAAACTTATATAATGGGTACTGCATAGCAGGGGTGTTTTGGGTCTATCCGACTATATCTATGAAGTATATGTATGAACTCTGTTCTTACCTCTCTTTTGAATCCGTTCTCACTATCATGTATGATGAAAACAGTTTGTGGTTTTTATATTTATTTAGATAAGGAAAAATTTAAAATGTCCTAACCGACGGTTTACTTTTATTTTCAGCCTTCTCTTATTTCAATATTTTTGTTATTTCCCTTTTAATGATCCAACTTAATTATTAACCCATTTGTCATCACGTTTAAAATTATTTATAAATATATTATTCTTCTTAGAATTAAAAATCTACTTATAAACCGTTCTAAATAGGTTTTACAGAATTGACTTCTCGTCTTTACTTTACTCTTTTTCTCCTTCTTTTTCCATTTTCATTACTATTAAATATCGTTTTAACGGTTTAAATTCAATATTTTGTAGAACTATCATTACAAATCTATAAGAAAAGTATATCAATGAATTTAAATTGTTAAGATTTGATTTGAACAATCCATACATAAATTTTAAAAAAACTTTTAATAATAATTTATTGTTATAAATCTAGTTACATCAAATTTTAACAATTTGTTCAGATTAAATTAAATTTCAATAGCTTAGATATGAATAGTTAAAATCATAATTAATGGTGATGAGAATGAAGATAAAGGATAGGGAAACAAGAGAGTAAGATAAACAAGATAAACCGGCTCCATTAATTATGTGACAGATACTGAGGATAATTCCTCCATTCTTAACACCACTCTTTCCTCCCGGCTTCATAGTAATTAAGCAAAGCAGTAATAGAAGATAACAAAACAAGTAAAACAGAAAATATTAGAAAATGGCCATTATTGATGAATAAAGTAAAAGATTGCCATAATGCCACCTTCTTCAAAAGGCAAAGATATTATATTGACTTCACGAGACGACTTTGACCGCCATCAAAATTTTAGGATTCCAATATAAAGCCTAATATTTTTCATAAAAAGATATGAAAAATAATGTTCACACTCAAAATATACTTTCCATAAAAAGGCCACTGCTTCGCAGCTGCTTATGGCTCCACACCGTTTATCTTTTCTTTCCCTTTGCATGGTATTGGTAGATGCCACTACTTTTCCCTTCCACCTTCGTGGTAAGCATAATCAAAATAATAATTTTAAAAAAAAAGTAGAACATAAAGTAAGGAAATTAATATTCGGAAAAAAAATTCCTATTAACAATTTTATCTGTCAAAAGAATTAAATCAGACTGTTTACTAAATTTGCATAATGCTAGGACCTTTTTATGTATAAAAATATATTAAAGAATATTGAAAGGAAAAACGAAGATAGAGTTTGGATGGAGAAGCTCGTTGAGAGAAGCTAAAGGGAAAGAGAGATAGGAAAGATTTTTTTTTTCCACACAGGATAAACTTAAAAAAAAAACACCAACTCTATACGCCAAAATTATATGATCTTCGATTGGAATAATTTTCAATTAAAATGTTTTCATATGGCGCCAAAAAAAAAATTAATTGGTCAAAGAAAAGTTGCAGAAAAAGCAGGCCTAGACCTGGGGATGTGCAGAAAAGCAAAGGTCTCATCGCGTGCAAGGCTGAATGTTCTGTCAAAACGATTGTCAAGACTGACCATAAGGAAGAGGAAGAGAAGCCGCGTTGTGTTTTGTCATGTCAATATTTTTAGAAAAAAATGTAATAAAATCCCTAAATTATATTAAATTGTCTTTTTTTTTTTGGTTAAGTATGTATTGCCAATTGAAAGAGCATTCGTTAATAACTTAAAGTGTAATGATTAACAACTATCGCGACAGATATTGACAACTCATACATTATATTTTTATGATGTGCTGAGAAGATGTATTTTAATACCTACTGTGATAATTGTTAATCATTATACCTTTAGTTGTTAATGATTTCTTTTTTAGCTGTCAATGTATACTTAAAAAAAATAACAACAATTTGGTAATTCAATAAAAAAAATCTCTGACAACAAGGTTCTTTGAGATTTTAGAATAATTTGGTTTTTTTAGGGCTTTTTTGTATGTAACTGTTTTGAGGAGGAGCTTATTGTAATTTTTTTATATTTTTTTTATTAGAGGTAAGATTAAAAAAGGTGACCTTTTTGTTTTATTAAGAGAACCGTGATGAGATACTAAGTAATAAATATAATTACCAAAAGTTTTAATAATAAGTGAGTAGTTATTATTTATTACTCTAAAACTTGTCATCACAAGTAGTACTGGGAATGCGGGCTTACCTAGCTTTGTAGGGCTGAAATTTCAGAAATGTCCTATTTTACGAGGCCCAACGTTTAAACTAACGAGTTTAGGATTAGCCTGTGGGCTTTCGGCTTGTTTAAAAAAAAAACAATTTTTAATATTTCTCACATGTTTTATTAAAAAATAAAAATAAAGCAACAAAATTACGAAAAAAAGGCATAAGTGTGAATAAAATTAAGTTACAAACATATCTAAATATACATCAATGTTTAAAATATCCATCAACAAGACAACAACATTTAAAAATTCCATAAACAATGCCAATATGTAAGAGACAAATACTATTATCAATTGTTTAAGATTTCATCATCACCATCCTAACTGTTCTTTTTTATGAGTATGCTCATCTTTAATAGCAAAAATATCAAATTTTTCTTCATGGAAATTTCATTTTTAAATTTTGTTGTCTAGCTACTATTTTATTTTAGTTTAAGATACATTATTGTTCAAACTTATAAATTTTTAATTTAAATTATAGAATCACAAGTTATATAAATATAAAAATACTCTCTTATTAAATATATATAGTTTAAAATACCAACACATATAATATAAATTAAATTATTATTAAATTCTAAATTAACCTAATTTTGTAAAATTTAATTAAATAAATTATTATCCAAAACTATATAATCAAACTATTTTATGAAATTTAATTTCAAAATGATAATAATAGCTAAATATTTAAAATATCATTAACAATGTAAAAAAATTAATAATATTAACTTACATAAAAAATTTAAAAAACAAAAAAATAATAAAAGGACCTAAAGGGGCAAGCCTTCAGCCTTGCAGGGCCGACCCTTTTAAACTCTCTGCCTTACAGAGCCTGGCCTTTTGTGTCCGTTTTTCATTTAAAGGGAAAAATTCTAAGCGAACAAGCCGGTCCAACTTGCTCAGCTCGTTTCCCCAACTCTAATTTCAAGCTGTTATATTGTTATTAAAACTTTTTAGTAATTATCTCTCTTATTTGAAACTTCATTGCTTTCTCTCTATTTTATTTGGTGCAATTTTATTCTTGATCGTTAAATGCAGCAGTAAAACTCCACATAAAAAAATATGGGTAAATCACATTACTAAAAATTGTATCATTAAAAAAGTTCAAGGGTAAAATTGCATTTTGGTCTAATAGAAAAGGTAAAATATACTTTTTAAAACACTGAATTCTACATGAAACGCACAAAATTATTTGAAGTAACATCAAAAATGTTATATAAATAAGTTTTAGTGTACATTTATCGAAATACCCTGCATTATAGTAGGGATGGAAAGCCAAAAAAGAATTAAAAAAAAAACCAGTCCCGCTACAGCCCCCTGTGTAAATAGTTAAATGCACTAATTTTGGAAATGAAAATGACATTTTTAAAAAGACATTCAAATAACCAGGATAACAACAACACTTCATATCCCATGCCATGGTCGTAAAATGCTAATTAAGCGTCTTGATCTAGTTAATAACATAATAATTTAGTTGATAAAAATACATATATTTTCATATATGTTACAAATCCTTTAATTATTAAATGCACAGTTGAGGGGAAAAAAAAGATTTATAATAAAGTGTTGCCATAAGGCTAAACCATTTAATGGATTTGAATTGAATGTAAATTTAAATTTTTGTAATTGAATCTTCCGAATTATTTTTGTATGGTGTACTAATTGAAATAAATAACGAACAACTAATTAACACAAGTTACTCGTATGTGCTAGCATAAGAAACAAATTTTTTTTTTGGTCTCAAACTTGTATGTATTTCATTGACCTTCAACAAACACAAAACAAAACAGTGATAACAAATCACTTAAAATTACATAAATAGAATAACGGGCTATCACATTTAAAGCAACAGATGATACACTCTCAACAGACAAGATACAAACAAAGAAAATAAGAAACATAAAAACCAACAACTTGTAACAAATTACAAAGCCACATTCTCAAGTAATTCATTCTTCAATTTGCATGACCTCTATTTCTCATCCTTTTGGCTTGTTTCTTGGATTGACCTCCAAAAGTCCTCACAAGCCATTGAGGTTTTCCAATTGAGAACATAACATACCCCATGAGGATTCCAAATACCATTCCACATCCATATCCCCAAGCTACTGGTTTCCAGCCAAATCCAAATTTCTCATCAGCATCAAAGATTTGTGTTGGTAATTCTCCTTCATCCTTATTGCAAGATTTTGACAGTGGAACACCACACAATGCTGAATTCCCCTCATATGACTCTCTTTGGAAGGTATCAAACTGTTCACCTCTTGGTATCATCCCCTCAAGCTGATTTTGTGAAAGGTTCAGAACAGCAAGAAAGTTGAGATTCGTTAATGTCTTAGGAATCTCACCCTCAAGCTTGTTGCATGATAGATCCAACCATTCTAGACTTGTCAATTTTCCAATTGATTTTGGAATAGAACTAGAGATTCTATTGTGTGAAAGATTAAGCCCTATTAGTGCATGTAGCTCTCCAATGGCTTTTGGAATCTCCCCATCAAATCTATTATTTGACAAGTCAATAGTGGTGAATATTGTCAATATCTTTTTCAGCTCTATGGTATAACCTTTCCATGTGATCATCACTGAATCCTTATATCTTGAATAATTTTTACTTCCCATATATTGCGGTCGAGTTTCAACATTATCTATTTTCATCATTCCTTCGAACTGCTTGATGTATGTTGCTGGCAAAGATCCATGAAAATGGTTGCTGGAAATGTCAAAAATCCTTAACTTAGGAAATGGATGCTTGGTCTTGGAACTAGAAATGGCCCCGTAAAACTTATTTTCTCTTAAAACAAGCACTTGTAACTCTGGCAATCATCAAGCCAACCAGGAAAGGTATCCTTGATCTCGTTGTGTCCAACATCAAAAATTTCTAGCTGAGTACAACGAGCCAAAGATTGAGGTAAAGATCCATTGAGTCGATTGCTATTGAAATGCAGAGTTTGCAAGGCACTGTTCTTAGAAAAATTGTTTGGTAAAGTTCCAAAAAAATCATTCATTTGTAGATCTAGAACTGAGAGATGGGGAAGGCCAACAAGACATTGTGGGATAGGTCCTGATAAGATATTATGAGACAAGTTAAGTATCTCAAGTGAGCTTGCATTGCAAAAGAGAAAGGAGATATTCCCACTGAATTTATTGTTTGAGACTGAAAAATAATTTGCTCCAAAGAATGGATTCGGGAGGCTTCCGTGCAACATGTTACAGCTAAGATCAAGAAATGTGACACTTGTATTTAAAAGGGATGAAGGGACTTGACCACTGAAATTATTATTATTAAGTGCCAGATGTTGTAATTCACCAAGCTTTCCAAACATATCTGGAATTTCATCACTAAAATTATTCATTGAAAGATCTAATCTATAGAGATGTTCAAAGTTTGAAAGTGATGATGGGATTGGACCACTAAAACTATTATTGGAAAGAATTAATAAAGAGAGATTTACAAGTGTTGAAAGAAACGAGACCCCACCACTAAATTTGTTGGAGGAAAGGTCCAAAATTATCAGTTGAGTGAGATTCTTGAAGCTCGAAGGAATAGGCCCTTCAAATTGGCAATATGAAAGATCTAACCACTCAAGAGACTTCAAATGGCCTATGAAATCTGGTACTTCTCCGGAGAAAGGTATGTCATATAGACTCAACATCACTAAAGGAGAGCTCCAGTTGAGCTTTGAAAGTTGAACCTGAATATTTCTATTCCCTCCCAAACGTAGAACTTTAAGATTTTCTAAATACAAAACAGCATCTGTTATATCACCTTGCAAAGAAGTGTTCCAAAGTGAAAGATGGACCAAAGAGGATGACAAATTCCTGAGTAAAGCCAAGGAGTTTGGTGTAACAGAGGACATGTTCACTGAATCTAAATTAAGCAGTCTTAAATTAGTTGTGTTTAGAACAAGCTTTTCCCAAGTAGATGGTTCAAGTATTAGTGATGAACTCCCCGTCGTGTCAAAATTGAAAGACAAGTCAAGTGAGACCAATTTAGACAACTGTGAGATTTCGGACTGGATTTCACCAAAAAAATTATTTTCATAAAGGTACAAGCATGTGAGGTGTTTTAGGTTTGAAAGGAATGATATCTCACCACTAAACTTGTTGAAACCAAGGTTCAAATAAGTCAGTTGAGTGAGATTGCTCAAACCAAGAGGAATCCGCCCTTCAAAACTACAGTTGTCTAGATTCAAATGATTTAGATATTTCAAGTGGCCAATAGAATCTGGCAGTACTTTTCCTAAGAAAGCTGTGCCACTGAGATCCAAAAGTGATAAAGGAGAGCTCCAATTGGACTTTGGAAGTTGACCGCTGAGATTAATGTTATCTGACAAATCTAGTTGTTGAAGGCTTTCTAAGCAGAAAATGTCACTTCTAATATTCCCCTGCAACTCAGTATTAGAAAGTCTAAGAGAGAGCAATGAGGATGACAAATTCATGAGCAAATAAAGGGAGCTTGGTGTAATGGAAGACATATTTATGTAATCTAAAACAAGTTCTTGTAGACCAGTCATGTTTAGAACGAGCTTCTCCCAGGTGGATGGTTCTAGTCTTAAACGTGGCCATTCATCTAAGGAAAACTCATTTTGAGACAAATCAAGAGAGACCAATTTAGACAATTCTGCAATTTTAGGAGGAATTTCACCAACAAAACCAGAATCGCTTAAGTTTAGATGCATGAGAGTGGAAAGATCACCAAATTGAGATGATATCAAAGACCCACTAAAATTGTTGTAAGCCAAGTTGAGTGTTTGGAGATGAGAAAGTTGGAAGAGGCTATTGTTTGGATGGAGCTGACCTTGAAGCCAACTACAACTAAGATCAAGGCCAATCACATGGCCTGATATGGAGTCGCACATAATCCCATCCCACGAGCAACAATTTGAATCATTTCCCCATGAAGCTGTCTTTGGGTAAGATGAGTTCTTAAACAAAGAGGTAATGGAATAGTCATCATCACACCTTATTGAAGCAGACTGATCAACAGAGAAAGAGTTTTTGAATTGGAGAAGCATGGAGGAGTCATGAGGATTACAAAATGGGGGGTTGAGAGAAGAAGAAAGGGAGGGAGAAAGAAAGAAAAAGTAGAAACAGATGATGAGTGAAAATGCCATGAGTGTAGTTAGAAGGCTATCAAGAAGCGAAAGATTGATATGAAGTTTAACAAAAGAGGCTATATTTATAATGGTACCTACATTACAAATGGCGTGATGCACATGCAAAGTCAAGAGTTTTATTACCAAATGAACCCCAAAACCAAAAATATAAATCAATAATTGTTCTTCAAAAAAGGAGAAGCAACAGTTTTGGTCAACAGAGCCCACTTTTAGTTGATGCTCGAAACAAAAAGAAAAACATGGAACTTTACTAATGTTTTCTTATTTGACTTGGTCCATACAGAAAAAATATAACGAACGAAACTTGGTGGTTGTTTCTTACTAGACTTCGCTATTGATAGTTCTACACTATGGGAAGATATTGTAAACAACTTTGAAATGCTGGTCGTATTTCTTTTTGTGTGATTGATATCTAAGGAGACTTGTCCTTATAATATGGTGGGCATAAAAATATACCATAGAAATATCATCTCAGTCCATTCAAAATAAACGTATACAGATGGACTTTTTTTGTTTTTTTAAACATGACAGTCAGATAATCTATATTAGCAGTATTAAAAGAAAAAAAATATCTTTAGAAATTACATCAATATAACAAGATGAGAAATTATAAATAAGAGAACTTCATTCATCATTATCATCAAAATAATTAAAAAAGTATATTATACAATTAAAATTTAAAATATATACATGTTAATTGTTAGTTGATGTTTATAATTTATACCGATAAGTATTAGTCAAGAATTGACAAATATAAGACAAATCATAATATAATTATAAATTTGATTACGACATATTAAACATAATACAATAATTTTCTCCTCCAGAATTAAACAGAATCGACTGTTGAACGACTTATTAATAAATCAAGAAGGACTGACATTATCTTTTCCCACTCCTTTTGTAATTTTTGTTGAATTTAAAATTTTGAAAATTTTACGCAGATATTTTCCTTTTCATTTTCAGAACATATACAAGGTTTCGCTAAACCAAAAAAATTAACATATTCTTATATATTCAACATTTCTATTTTAACATGATTTCATCTCCTCAAAATTTATTTAAAAAAGTGAAGGAAAACAAACCAAGAAATGAGATAAAACTATCATCCATCCCATACACATAATGATTAGTCTGATAATTCATACAAAAATAATTAGAAAAGCAATAAAATCTATAGGGCATGTACATAATAACATGAATTTATGTGTTTTAACTACTACTTACAGGAGATAAAAGAATGCCAACCAACGATGTTTTTTTTTATCAGTAGATCCTTAAATTTAAATATTCGGCAATCAAGAATATTTATCAGGAAAAAAATTCAACAATTTAATGTTTAAAAATCAAAAAGTTTATCCTATATATATAAAATCTAAATCCTTATCGCTATTATATACTTTCTTGCACATGTCTTAGATTAGGTGTAAATTTTCCAGATTTTGTTTTGGGTAGAATTCCAAACTCTCTAATAGAATTTATATGCAAATAGCAATTTGCATGACAGGTTTCTCTAGCTCTAAAAAGGGGAAAAAATCGTCAAAAATTTATTGCAATTATTTTTTAAAAAAATGGAGATTGTGAACGATTTATACAAGTGAATTGATGACGATGTGCCGTGAATAAAGGTTTGTAGAGTCAAGTTATAAAGAAATTTCAAAAACGGTCCCATTTTAACTATTGACCACATGTACATTATGGTAGGTAAGGAAAAAAAATATTTAAATGTATCAAAAAATACTTTACTATGCTCAAAACTTAGAAATATTCATTGTAATTTATTTGAAAGAAAATTTTCTGAATTAATAATCTAAGGCGAATAATGGGTTAGAGAGAGGCAAGGAGAACTTCTAAAAGTTGGAAAAGTTGGTCATCACTTACTTAAAAGGGCCCCGTTTTAATAAAATTTACGGACCACATATTTTGTGTGATAAGCAAACAAATGCAAAGACTTTTTGGTTCATAATTAGACTAACATCACATATAAAATAATTATCAATATAAACAATTGAATTTGTTTGCGTAATTTCTGGTAAAAAAAAAAAGAACTTGTTTGCATAATAGGAAAATCAATAGGAAGTTTCAAAGTGATTTTGCACAAGTTTAGGGAACTAAACCAAATTGATTGTACTAATATCTCTACAACTATCTATATTTATATGTCTTAACTATTTCACAAAAACTAAAAGATAATTGAATACCAACCAATGAAAATTGAAAGGAAAAATAGCCAAAAATATAACTCTTAAATTTTAAAAAGATAAGTAGATCATGCTGATTAAACCCATTTGTTCTATGTTAATTCATAGTATTTTTAGGGTTTTTATTGTAGATTTTAGCTCTTTTTGATAATAATTGTGTTTAATTGTGATTAAGAGTCCTTATTTTGAGTTAGTTTCTTTTTTAGCATAAATGATCATAATTAGTTATTAATTGTATTCAATTAATTTCTAGAACAATTAATGCTCCCAATTATTGCTTGTCATTGCAGGATAATCAAGAATTAGAGCTAAGATCAAGGACCAAGGGATTACATATCACAAGATCAAGAGCAGCAACTTTCTACTTCGCCGCGGTGAAGAGAATGATTCGCTGTGATGCAACATGAAACTTTCACCAGTGACATCTCGGGCAAAGTTCGTTGTGGCCAAGAATTGATTTTGCCGCGGCGAAATCACAAGCTAAAGTGAATCACCTCTTGGGCATGCTTCCTCACGGCAAAGGCTTGGCAAAGTCATCGTATCAGCAAACCCAGATCCGAATCAGAGCACGAAATGGAGCCTCTAATCATAAGATCCGACCCATTCCACCACTTAACCTGGGGGAACCCTATTTTTGTGGAGACACTCCATCATACAGCATCCATCCCACCTCAAACACCATATTCTCTCATCTCCTTGCCACTCTATCTTTTTTTCCCATCTATTTCCTTCATCTTTCTTCCATCCCATTCCATTTCCTTCCATCCCTAGCTGTTGTGGTTAGCGAATTCACTCTGGTTGGGATTGTTTCCAAGGCTATGGTGGGCTAGGGTTTTCCAACTCTTGAAAATGGTCGAATGGCATGAGTTTCCAAGCTTCAAAGGGAAGTTTCAGTTTCAATCTGTAGTTGTTAGCTATGTTTTTATGGTTTCCTAGGTTTAAGAATTGTAATTCTTAGTTAGATACTTGGATTGCTGCTGTAATCATTGTTTAATGATTTATAATTGTAGTTTAGATTGGTTAATGTTGAATTATGTGCTTCAATATATGTGGTTGCATATATGTCTCATGTAATCCTCTTGGTTCTCTCTTGTCATGCATGGTTATGTTTTGATATGGAGTTGATTTTGAGTTACATTGAACCAATTGTATTGATCATTCTCAAATTGCACATTAGGAGAGCTTAACAGTATTTTCATTAATGAAGTTCATTGATTTAAACATTGGACTCAGTGGGTAATTGAGGTTGTTATTCAAGAAAACCTAATGACTTTATGAAATTTCCAATATCATAAGTAAGCTATGATTGCCATTAAAACCATTTTCAAAAGGTTTCCTATTATCCATTTCCATTCCATCAACACTTTGTCTAAAAACACCAAAAATATTAGCTTAGGTTTATTTTCTTTGCATATATTTTAGTCACATTTCAATTTAAATCTTTTGAACCAAAACCCCTTTCATAGCATTGTATCGCATTTAGTCTAACTTAGGTCATCAATAAAAGCTCCCAAAAGTAAACATGACCTGGATTGCACTACTATACTATATCTCTTGGATCTGGTTATAAATTTATTGCGTTTGAGCCCAAGACGTAACCACATGGTCAAATCACATGCTAACTACCTATATAATGATTTTTACTGTTCTTTTGACACGTTAAAATTATCTTTTTATTATTTTGAAATTCAACAGGTATTTTTTTGTCATTGTCCAAAATTTTAAATAGAGTTAAGTAGAGGTGGGGCTTAAAAGGGCCGGCCCTTCAGGGCCAAAATTTTAAAAATACCCCAATTTGCTAGGCCCAACCCTTAAGCTAAAGGGCTCAGGGTCGACCCGCGAGCTTTTGGCCTGTTTAAGAAAAAATACTAGTTTTTATATTTTTCATATTTTTTTATCAAAAAATGAAAATAAACCAATTTAATTGTTAATAAAAGACATAAATATGAATAAAATTAAGTCACGAATACAAAATATCATCATATATAAATATCCATAAACATCCAAGAACATTTAAAACATTCATTAACAAGATAACAACATCCAAAAATTTTATCTATAGTGCAATTGTGCAATAAATAAACACTATCATTAATCTTTTGAAACTTCATCATCACTATAATCAATTACTCTTCTTCATATAAGTATGATTTTCTTTCATACAAAAATATTTTAAAGGAATTTTACTTTTAAATTTTGCAATCAAACTATTATTGTACTTTAATATGAGAAACATTACTGTTGAAACTCATGAATTTCTAATTTAAATTATAGAATCACAAGTTATATAAGTATAAAAACACT